>NC_061118.1:1795878-1827512 GCF_002878395.1 Capsicum annuum | reverse complement strand
ACTATCTACACTCAATGCAACATCATGAGTTTTTGAACAAGAGGGATTAAGGGGATAAAACCATAAACAACCTCCAATAAATACACATCAATAGGATTATGAATGACACAATTATTTGTAAATTCAACTAAAGGAAATTTCTCTTCTCAAGATATGAGTTTTCCCTTCACCATGGCCCGAAGAATAAACCAAAGGCTTAGGTTTACAACATTGGTTTAATCATTGATTTGTGGGTGACATGATGTATAGAACCATAATTTTGTCCCATTCTACCCCACAATTCCTTCAAAAAGTAGATAAGGAATTCAGGATCCCTATCACTTACTATGGATTGAGGAATACAATGCAACTTGACAATTGCACAACAAACAAATATGCCACATGTGGGGGATCATTACACTTATGAAATCTAATAAAGTGAGCCATTTTGGGAAAATGATAAACAACCAAAAATATGCTATCCATACCCTTTCTACTCCTTGGAAATGTCAACACAAAATCTATAGAAATGTCAAGCCAAGGCCTTTAATGGGTGGGAAGTGGGGTATTTAGGCCATGATAAAATGTTCTACACTTAGCACTATGACATTCAATACATTGACTACAAACTTTCACAATATTAGGCCAATAAAAATGTTCTTCAAGGATCCCAAGTGTCTTGTCAATGCCAAAATGCTCCATCAACCCCCCTACATGTGACTTTTTCATAAAAAAGTTCCCTTGAGCTTATGGTCCCTCACTCTTACTGTACAATCTTGGTACATTTAAGAAAAAATGAGGTCCTTCGGGTACAATAATTTCAAGTTCTTAAAACCCAAAAACTTAGAAGTCAAAGTGGAAACCAAAATATATTTCCTTGACAAGGCATCCACCACTACATTATCCTTCCCTTTTTTGTAATGAATCACATAAGGGAATATTTTGAGAAATTCAACCCATTTGGCATGTCTCTTTTTTAACTTTCCATGTAACCTAAGATGTGTCGTTGATGTATGATTGATTCTAATGTCAAACTCTTCAGGCCACAGGTTGTGTTGCCAATTATCCAAAGCTTGAATCAAAGCATAAAGCTCTAGGTAATTGGTGGAATAATTCAATATTGTACCTCTAATCGTTTTACTAAAGTAGGCAATGGGTTTTAATTCTTGCATCAAAATGACTCTAATACCCACTTTACTAGCATCATATTAAACTTCAAAAGATTTATCATAGTTGGGTTATTACAACAATGGTTTGGATCTAAGAATATGTTTGAAGGTAGCAAAATCTTGTGCTTGTTCTTCATCCCAAAAGAAGGATGTATCCTTTCGAATCACATTATTCAAGGGGAAAGCTATGGTGTAAAATCCTTTAACAAACCTCCTAAAAAACTATCTAATACATGAAAACTATGAACATCACCAATGTACGTGGGAGTTTGCCAATTCATAATAGCATCTAAAAAAAACTGTAAAATCCTCAACTCCTCTTGAACTCATAAAAAAAAACTAAAAAAACTTTATCAGCACTAAAAAAGCATTTAGACACATTATAATAGAGTTGTTCTTGCCTAAAAATATCGAACACACACTTCAAATGATCAACATGCTCATCCATTGTCTCACTATAAACCAACAAATCATCAAAGTACACCACCATAAATTTACCAATAAAAGGTTTCATCACATGATTCATCAAATGCATAAAAATACTAGGAGAATTAGTGCGGTCAAAAAGCATCACCAACCATTCAAAGAAACCAAATTTGGCATTGAATGTTGTTTTCCATTCATCCTCAAATTTCATCCAGCTTTGATGGTAAATGATTCTAAGATATATTTTGGAGGATATGAAAGAACCATTTAACTCTTCAAGAATGTCATCAAGTCGAACAATGGGATAGCGATACTTTATCATTATTTTCTTAATGGCTCAACAATCCACTCACTTGAACCAAGTGTCATCGTTTTTAGGAACCAAAATCAATGGTATAACACACGGGCTTAAGATCTACCACACCACCCCTTTCTCAAGGAGTTCATCCACTTTCCTTTGTAGTTCCTTAGTGCCCTCTGGATTAAATCTAGAAGTCAGCTTGTCTAGAAATTTGGACTGCAAGATGATATATATTTGATGCTCAATTCCCCTATAAGGGGAAATCATTTTGGGTGTTTCGAGGGAAACATATCTTCATAGACTTGCCAAAGAGAAGAAATATAACTTGAAATAGAAGAAGTTAGGTTGTTAGTAAGAAAAATTATAATTCGTATGAATAAATGAACCACCGGATGCCTCTCCTCCAACTCATCCTTAATCTCCTTAAAACTCATCAAAAGGGCCACTTTTTTTTTTTTCGTACTTCCCTACCCTTCACTCTCACCTATGGTACCCTTGACCTCACTACTAGAACCACACTTTTTTATTTTTCCTTCAAATCCCTCAAATTGTGGTACATGTCACTAACTTGTACCAGTGTCATAGGATTTAAAAAATTCCCATGCCTTCTATATTTAAAGAAATACTAATTGGTACGACCATCATGATTAGTATCTCTATCAATCATATTTCCATGGTTTCAAAGCAATAAGTAACAATCTTTGGCACCATATAATGCAAACCATCATTTTGGTACATCCCAAAGTTAAACTTAATCATAACTTTGTCACGACCCAAATCAGGGCCTGGCCGTGACGGGTATCTCAAGTCCCACATGTACCAAAAATCACCCCCTACACCAAACCAAACCAAACACAATAACCATAATGTTGTATGAATTTCAAACATATAACAAGATAAGTTTAAATAATAAAGGGTATGTATATAATCGATAACCATCAACCGGCCAAAATAATCGACCAACTTTGCCCAAATCTACCGTAAACCAACAAAGCCTTCTAACACAAGAACCAAAAACCAGTCCAAGTCAAGACGTATCCTCGAGTATGATAGGTGACGAGGAAAATAATAATTTTGATGATAATGAACTCTCAAATCTAGTCTATGATTAGAATTGATGAAAAGCCTAAGTCTTCCAAAGTATAGAAACTCACCACTTCAGCATAATGAACTGACAAACCAATCTGATCCACCTAACTTTGTGCAGGAAAAGTAAAGGTATCTCTGGTGCCTACATCGCGTGGGGATATAGTATCTGAATACGGTTAGTGGGGTGAACACTAGCATGTAACTCAGGGATAAGGATAACATAATGTCTTGATCAACAATTAAAAATCATTCAAAACTAACGCACAAAATCAAATACATATACATATATATATCACATACCAAAATAGGGAACAAGGTTTAACATGCACTTTAAGACCTTAGCCTAGATTGTGTATCTATACCGTTACAACATAAAAGGGCACCCACAGGCTATATGGGCCCAGCTCTATCCCCCAGCTGGTAGGGCTCCAATATGTGTGGACATATTAACCAGAGGGTATACATATTCAATATGGGGCAATCAAATCTCTCGACATATCAAGGTGACACGAGCACCAAATTATATAATATGATGTAGGGGACTCAAACCTCCCAATCAGTTTATAATAATAAAGTGGACTCACACCAATCGATCATATAGACCCATACATCGACAACTGCAGTTTCCATATTGGTCCTTCAATACCTCCACTTCCATAACTCATCTAAACAACCCTTATTAAAGACTACTTAAAACAATTAGCACATACATTATCGTTTATTGAACCATGATATACATTTAGGCATACATTGTTGGTATCATCATACCAACTACACTTGCAAGGTAACTTTAACATGCCACACTATTTACTATTATTTAGGGGAAATCACAATCCCTTTGGTTTAATTACACATTGGCTTGGGGAATTACACATCCTTTAAGGTTCAATTCAAAAATCATAATGCTAAATTGACTTTTCACATTAACAAATGGTTTATGAGTAGTTCAATATACATACTTTTCATATTCAAAACCAATTTTACAATATTTGGTTGGGGTCATAACCACTTCAAAAGTCACAAGATTAGGGAATGATATTTCCTAGTTCATTCATCATTCCCATGCATCAATATGGTTTTTTAAACCACTATTTAAATGCAACCCATGAAGGGACAAACATGAAATATCACATATATAACAACTGTTCAAGACCCTTAACCCATGTTTTTAAAACAAACCTCAATACCATATGAAAAACACTTTAAAACTTATGATTTTATCAAATTTATAATTATAGAAGAGTAATATTCCCAAAATACCAAGTTTCACAGAAAGAATTCAACCTTTGAGCTCTAGGATGACTTACTTCTTGGAAACCCTAAGTATGGGTGCTTGAGAGAATTTAAGAAAACTTTAGGAATGTTTGATTATGTTATGAATGAGAAAGAACCCTTCTTAAGTGCTACTATATCATATTTTGATGATTATCCATGGACAATAAGGGACCAAGTCCCTGGGTGTTCATGCAAACATATAACTATCATAAGGCCTGCACAGTTTTGTCGTGTAGTGTAACAAACTACACAGGTTGATGTGTATCAGTTAATATACTTGGCCTAGTTAGATTTCTACCCTAATCATTATTCCACTATAAAAGGAAAAAATACTTCTCAATTGGTGAGTTTTTTCAAGATCAGAATAGAGGAGAGAGAAATAGAAGAAAACTTATCTTTGTAATATTTCTAGAATTGATGACTTATTTGACCAACTCCAAGGTGAAAGTTATTTCTCAAAGATAGACCTTAGATCCATCTATCATCAACTTAAAGTAAGGGACTGCGATATTCTGAAGACAACCTTCAGTACCCGTTATGGTCATTTTCAGTTTCTAGTCATGTCCTTCGGACTAACCAATGCCCAAGCACTTTCATAGACTTGTTGAACCAAGTGTTTAAACAATATATGGATATGTTTTTCATATTATTTATCAATGATATTCTTGTCTACTTTCATAGTGACAATGATCATGTAGACCATCTTAGAATTATGTTGCAAACTCTTAGAAATCACCAGCTATTCGCCAAATTTAGCAAATATGAATTTTGGCAAAGGTCCATTTCTTTTATCGGTTATATTATTTCCAGTGATGGTATTAGAGTTGATTCCCAAAAAATAGAAGGCATAAGAAATTGGCCTAGACCTATTTTTCTATCAAACATTAGGAGTTTCTTGGGTTTAGCTGGCTATTACAGATATTTTATTGAGGGGTTTTCATCTATTACATCTCTTATGATACGATTGACTCAAAAAAAGGTTAAGTTTCAGCGGTCAGATTCCTACTAAAAGAGTTTTCAAGAGTTGAACACTCAACTAGCTTCATCCCAAGTTTTAGCATTACCTGATGGTATGGATGGTTTTTTCTGTATTATGATGCCTCTAGAGTTAGGTTGGGTTGTGTTTTGATGTAGAGAGGTAAGGTTATAGCCTATTCCTCTAGTCAGCTTAAGCCTCGTGAATAGAATTACCCAACCCGTGATTTTGAATTCGCTGTTGTTGTGTTTTCTTTGAAAATATAGAGACATTATCTTTTGGGGTGTACTTTAATATGTTCACGGATCACAAAAGTTTATAGTATGTGTTTACATAGACAAAATTAAATCTCCGTCAGAGAAGGTGGCTATAATCGTTGAAAAATTATGGCATGGGTATTTTGTATCATCAGGGAAAGGACAATGTAGTGGTAGATGCCCTTATTAGGTTGTTTATGGGCAGTGTTGCACATATGGAGGATGATAAGAAAGAGTTAGCTTCATAATTGCACCGTTTTGGCTAGATAGGGTGTTGGATTAGTTTATTCAACTTAAGGGAATGTCTGGGTTCAGAGTAGTTCTAAATCTTCCCTAGTTTCAGAAATGAAGGAAAAATAAGATCAGGATCCCTTTATAGTTAAGTTAAAGGTGTTAGTTTGAGATCAGAAATTAAAGGTTTTGTCCCAAGGTGGAGATGGCTTGTTAAGATTCCAAAGTAGACTGTGTGTACCATGTGTAGATGAGTTGAGACAACAGATTATGGATAAGGAACAAAGTGCGCATTACTCCATTCATACTGGTTCTACTAAAATGTATAGAGATTTGTAAGAAATCTATTGGTGGAGCAGTATGAAAAGAGATATAGCAGAGTTTGTAGGGAAGTGTGCAACTTGTCAATAGGTTAAGGTAGAGAACCAAAGGCTTGGTGGTGTTTTGCAAGAGTTCAGTATTCCTACTTGGAAATGGGAAGAGGTGAACATAGATTGTATGACTGGTTTACCCTATTTGCATCATCATCATGATTTGATTTAGGTCATTATGGATAGATTGACTAAGTCAGGACATTTCTTGCTAGTTCATACGTCCAATATGGCTGAAAATTATGCTAAGTTATATATTCGAGAGTTGGTTAAGTTGCATGGCATTCCTTTGTTGATTATCTCAAGTAGGAGTACTCATTTTACCTATAGTTTTGGAAAGCTTTTCAGAAGAATCTTGGTACCCAATTTAACCTTAGTACCACTTTCCATTCATAGACTGATGGTCAGCAAAGAGGACTATTCAGACTCTAGAAGATATGTTAAGAGCATATGTGCTTAATTTTAGGGGTAGTTGGGATGAGCATTTGGCATTGATTGAGTTTCCCTACAACCACAGTTATCATTCCAGCATTTCGATGGCTCCATTTGAGACACATTATGGGAGGAGATGTAGATCACCTATCGAATGGTTTGAAGTGGGAGAGGTCACATTGTTAGGGCCAGATATGGATTTAGAATCTATGGAGAAAGTACAGTTGATTTAAGAAAGGTTGGAAATAGCTCAGAGTCGTCAGAAATTGTATGCAGATGTGAGGAGAAGAGATCTTGAGTTTGAAGTTGGTAATTTAGTTTATTTGAAAGTTTTACCCATGAAGGGGGTGAAGAGATTTTGCAAGAAAGGGAAACTTAGTCCCTGTTCTTTAGGTCCCTTCCAGATTTTGAGCCGTGTTGGGAAGGTGTCATATGAGCATGAGTTGCCTACAGATTTATCATCCGTACATCCGGTATTCCATATGTCTTTGTTAAAGATGTGTATTAGTAATCTAGCGGTCGTAGTTCCCTTAGAAAACACAGACATTTATGATAGCCTCTCTTATGAAGAGTTTCTAGTTGAGATCCTTGACCGTCAGATTCATAGACTAAGGAAAAAAGAAGTTCCCTTATTCAATTTCTTTGGCAAAACCAATCCATTGAGGGAGCCACTTGGGAAGTACAAGTAGGTTTGCAGATTAAGTACTCTCATCTTTTCCCTATAGATTCAGATTCATCTAAAGGTAACAAGTTTCCTCAGATCATCTCTTTTTATTCCAAGTTTCATCTTTATATAGCCATTCATTGGGTAGTTTTTGCATTTGCAAATCAGTTTAGTAATGCTTTCAGCTATGCATGCCAATTAAAGCTTCAGTTTCCAGCATCTCAGTTTAACTGGCAACATTTGAGGACGAATGTTCCCAAGGGGAGATATTGTTACACCTCGAACATTTTTAGCTTAAATTTGTTCCTAGAATGTTAAGGGATATATTCCAAACTAAATAATATTTGTTTTGTATAGAATTTTTCATATTTCAACTTTCCATTGTGTGGGAAATTGAATAAGCATTCCATTGATACCAATTTCACCTAATTCTAACACTCGGTTGAGGAGTTAGAGCTTTTTTAAGTTGGCAGTGTACCACCAGGGCAGTAACCATGCCACAGAGGTAGTTTAATTCATATTTGTCATTTTCCAGTGGACCTCCATGATATTAGCGCTTCGCGGAAAGGTCTATTTTCCCAATTATTAATTTCTAGTAGTCCAACACTATAGTGGCACATCGCGCCAAAGGCAAAAATGGCATCTCTATAGGGTCCCGCAATGGTGGCACATCGCATTGAAATACCAAGTCCTAATTGTCAAAATCCAGTGGGACAATGCGATAGCATCACATCATGGAGACCCTCAAGTTTTCTATCATCAAATTCCAGTGAGCCACTGCGATAGTGGTGCATCGCAGTGGCCCAATAAATCGGGACTTCAGTTCATTTTTTCAGTTTTGTTTAGGAGTTTAAATAGGGTATTTTGGACAATTCCCAAGCCCCAATTCCTTCCAAACACAAGATTTAAGCCTATTGCAAGCATTTTATGCTTATATTCATCAAAGTTTCTCTCCAGCAAATTCCTAACCTTCAACATTCAACTTCAAGAATCCACAAGATTTCACCATTCTTTTCCCAAATTAATTCAAGATTAAAATTTCCCAATTCAAGAATTCCCGGAATCATCATTCAAGAGAACAAATAGAATCCCCAAAGCAAACTTGTTCATCTAGTTCATCATCCAAGGTATGTGGGGTTATGAACAAGGATAAATCTTTCATCCTTGTGTCCAAAACTTAATTATGGTTTCAATTTTACTGAATATTCTATGATTTCTCAAGAAATTTAAGTTAGGGTTGATACCCAAATCCTCATTATTTTAGTTTATGACATCATTAAGATATTTAAGGCACCAATTGCAAGAATTTTAAACATATTCATGTTTGCAATTATAAGATTTGTATTATAAGTTATATACCATTATCTTGACTGAGATTGTTGAAAGCTTTTAAGATGATTATTGAGCACAAAGTTTAGATCTGATTGTTGATGTAATTATTGATGCATTAGTGCTTTATACTTTAAGTCCTAAGTATTATTTATGATTTTACAAGGAGATTATGATCTCTAGTCCTATTGAAAAGTTTTGATTAGTTCTTTCAAAAACAAAGATTGATATTTTAATCCTAAGCAAAGATATGAACCCATATTATTCATACGGTTTATGATTTAGAACAAAGAGAAGAATAGTTGGCTTTAATTATGAACTCTTGTGCTATTTTAAAGTGGTTTTCCTAATAATTCGGAGCAATAAATATGGGAGTAGTATTTAGCATCGAGTTTGGTATGATTCCAAGGTCTTATGCCCCAGAACTACGAGCCACCATAGGTTTTAAACGCCCATAGTAGGCTAAGATAGTGATCACTTACGTTAAGGTTCGAATCTGCTAGCAAGGATAGAACAGCTCTCCCTAATATGGGCAAGACGTTGGGTTTTTGTCGGTTAGAAGAAGCTCCCAAAGTTATAAGATTTACAAAGCTCCCAAAGCTTCTAAGTTTCAAAAGAAAACAATGATAGAAAAGCTTTTATAAGACTAAGCATTATGACTCACTAAATTTACAAGTACAATTTGTTATACATGATTTTATATTTCGGTATTTTAGATAATCAAGCTTATATATGTCATATACATGCAACATACATTTACTTTCTAATTACGATGTTTTCTTACTTATGCATTCCACCTTATATACTTAGTACATCCTCAAAGTGCTAATCCACATATATGACTATGTGCTATATTATCTTATAATATAGGTTCAGGTGCTCAGTATCATAGTGTGAGTAGTTCGAGCATCTTTATCCATGCTTCCATAGTTAGTGAGTCCTTATGATTCGAGGGCCTACTTCTTCAGATTTCCAGCTTTCATAGTAATTAATTTATTGTTTTTAGTTTAGTCTAATCAGTTGGGGGTCTGTCCCTATGACTCTCTAGTTACTTTGTAGTAGAGGATTGTCAGATTATAAGTTTTTTTACATATTATAAGTATGTGCTATTCAAAAAGTATCTTCAATTTATTGAGTCCAATTTTGGTTTAATACAATATTATTTCTTGACTAGTTTATCTTGAAGTAAGGTTCAGACCTAGTAGCAGGATTAAAGGGTTAGCTTGGCCTACTCGTTGCCTTGAGCACCATGTGACCTCCTGGGATCAGATTTTAGGACATTAAAAACTTGGTATTAGAGCCTAAGGTTTAAAGTGTTCAAAGGAGTTATACAAGCCGAGTTACGTAGAGTCTTGATCATGGGTGTGAAGCATGCCATAACTGTGATCAAGAGGCTTTGGAATATTTTAGGAAAATCATCTCTTTGTTTCACAATTCATCATGCCTACAACTATTGCTTACTGCTATTAATTCGTGATCTTCCATAACAGAATATGCCTCCTCGTTGAGCTAATGCCCCTAGGATTGATAATCAACCACCCTAGCCTATTTATACCCTAAATAAGCATGTGTTTGATGTCGAATTTCGGGCTGCCTTTCAGGTGTTAGCCCAAGCTATGACCGCTAATGTTTAATCCAATAATCAGACTATAGTTCTGCATCAACAAGGGGGTGATTTAGCTACAGCCAGACTTCATGTCTTTATGGGAATAAATCCTCATAAATTCCTTAGGTCAAAAGTAGGTGAGGACCCCCAATTACTTCTTGATAAGGTGATAAAGATCACCCAAGTTATGCATGTCACTAAAGAGGAGAGCGTAGAATTGGCTTTGTATAGATGGAATGATGTTGCTTATGATTGGATTGTCATGTGGAAGAGGGTAGGGTTGAGGGTGTAGCTTCTCTAAGCTGGAAGGTGTTTCAGGATGCTTTCCTAAACATATGCTTTTTGTATGAGTTGCGAGAAGTGAAGGTTAAAGAATTCATTAACCTGATGTAGGGCTCAATAACTATAAATGAGTACTGCCTTAAGTTTAACCAATTATCTAAGTATGCTCTCGAGTTGATAGCTGACACTAGATCTGATATGAGTAAGTTTGTTACTGCAGTATCAGAAATGGTAGTCAAGGAGTGTAGGACTGCTATGCTTATCGGGGATATGCACCTTTCTAGATTGATGACTCATGCCTAACAAATCGAGGAAAAAAAATTGAAGAGAGGAGAAAGAGGAAATAAGAAGGCTCGAACTGGACAGTTTGAGTATGGTCAGTTAAGGTCTATAGGGAGAAATAGCTTATAGTTTTAGAGTTATCCGCTATTGCCAGCATCATCAACAGCTAGTGTTCCCGCTTCTAGAGGTAGATAGGAGTAGTGGGATAAGTCTTCTATGTCTAGGTCACCAAATAGTGTAAGTGGTAAGACTCTATATCCTCTATGTACTAAGTATGGTACAACAGATCCTGGTGAGTGTTTGACTGGATAGAAGGATTATTTTGGTTGTGGCATGTTACGTCATAAAATTTGAGAGTTTTCGTATGCTAAGCAGGGAAATTGAAATGTTTGTCGTCAGACAGTGGATACTAGTGCACCGTCTCTTGTAGCTCGTCCAGCCCTTTCACAGGGTGCATCATTCAGTATCTGTGGCAGTTAGCACCAGATTCGATTCTATGATTTACCATCCTACCAGGAGCAGGAGAGCTCCCTAGATGTTGTTACTGGTATACTTTGTGCCTTTTATTTTGATGGTTACGTACTGTTAGAACTTGAGTCAAGTTTCTCTTATTTTACCCCTGTAGTTGCAATCAATTTTGAGATGAGTTCTAAAAAGTTCCCTGGGCCTTTCTTAGTTTCTATACCAGTAGGTGAATCAATTATTGCTAAAAGGATCTATAGAAAGTGTCCCATAACTACCTTTCATAAGATCATGTTAGCAGACTTAATAGAGTTACATATGGTTGACTTTGATCTTATCCTTGGTATGGATTGGCTCCATTCTTGTAATGGATTAATAGATTGTCGCATCCAAGTGTTGAAGGTTTTTAATTTCCAGATGTGCGAGTCTTTGAGTGGTGAGGTAATTCGGTGTCTCCCAAGAGTTATTTCATATCTTATCTTAAAGCCAAAAAGTTAATCTCCAAAGGGTTCATCTATCATCTAGTTCAAGTCAAAGATACTAAGTCTAAGACTCTAACATTTAGTCAGTCAGCATAGTTAGTGAGTTTCTAAATATTTTTCTAGATGATCTGCCAGGAGTATCTCTCGATAAGGAAATAGAATTTGGAATTGACCTTATTCCTGATACTCAACCTATTTTCATTCCTCCATATTGTACAGCCCCCGCTAAGTTTAAAGAGTTGAAAGAGCAACTCAAAGATCTTTTAGATAAAGGTTTCATAAAGCCTTGTGTTTCTCCATAGGATGCTTCCATCCTATTCGTGCAAAAGAAAGATGGTTCCTTGCATATGTGCATTGACTATTGTCAACTGAACAAAGTCACATTCAAGAACACATACCCTCTTTCTAGAATTGATAACTTATTTGACAAAATCTAAGGTGCAAGTTATTTCCCAAAGATAGAACTTAGATCCAACTATCATTATCTTAAGTAAGGAAATGCGATATTCCGAAGACAGCCTTCAGCACCCGTTATGGTCATTTTGAGTTTCTAGTCATGTCCTTTGGACTAACTAATGCCCCAGCAGCTTTCATGGACTTTATGAACCGAGTGTTTAAATAGTATATAAATATGTTTGTCATAGTCTTTATCAATGATATGCTTGTCTACTCTCGTAGTGAGAATGATCATGCAGACCATCTTAGAATTGTGTTGCAAACTCTTAGAGATCACCAGCTATTCGCCAAATTTATCAAATGTGAATTTTGGGTAAAGTTCGTTGCTTTTCTCGATCATATTACTTCCAGTGAGGGTATTAGAGTTAATCAGCAAAAGGTAGAAGCCATAAGAAACTGGCCTAGATCTATTTCTCCATCAGATATTAGGAGTTTATTGGGTTTAGTTGTCTATTACAGATGTTTTGTTAAGGGGTTTTCATCCATTGCATCTCCTATGACCCAATTGACTAAGAAGAACGTTAAGTTTTTGTGGTTAGATTCCTAATAGAAGAGTTTTCAAGAGTTGAAGAATCGACTAACTTCAGCCCAAGTTTTAGCATTGCCTAATGGTATGGATGGTTTTATTGTGTATTATGATGCCTCAAGAGTTGGCTTGGGTTATGTTTTGATGTAGAGAGGTAAGGTCATAGCCTATGCCTCTATGAATTTTAAGCCTCATAAAAAGAATTACCCAACCCACGATCTTTAGTTAGCTACTATTGTATTTACTATGAAAATATGGAGACATTATCTTTATAGGGTGCATGTTAATGTGTTCAAGGATCACAAAAGTCTACATATGTGTTTATGCAGAGAGAATTAAATCTCTATTAGAGAAGGTGGCTAGAATTGTTGAAAAATTATGTCATGAGCATTTTGTACCATCCGAGAGAGGAGAATATAGTGGAAGATGCCCGTAGTAGGTTATCTATGGGTAGTGTTGCACATGTGGAGGATGGTAAGAAAGAGTTTTGTTGGCTAGTGCACCATTTTTGCTGGATTAGGTGTTAGATTGGTTGATTCAACTAAAGGGAATATCTGGGTTCAGAGTAGTTTCAAATCTTCCCTAGTTTTGGAAGTGAAGGTAAAACAAGATCAGGATCCTATCTTAGTTAAGTTAAAGGAGTGGATTAGATATTAGAAATTATATGTTTTCTTCCAAAGGGGTGATGGCATGTTGAGATGCCAAAGTAAACTGTGTCTACCACGTGTAGATGAGTTGAAACTGCAGATTATGGCTGAGGCACAAGGTGCACGTTACTCTATTTATCCTGGTACTACTAAAATATATTGAGATTTGCAAGAAATCTATTAGTGGAGTGGTATGAAGAGAGAAATAGCAGATTTTATAGTGAAGTGTGCAATTTGTCAACAGGTTAAGGTAGAGCACAAAAGGCCTAGTGGTGTTTTGCAAGAGTTCAGTATTCCTACTTGGAAGTGGGAAGAGGTGAACATAGATTTTGTGATTGGTTTATCCCATTTGCATTATCATCATGATTTGATTTGGGTCATTGTCAATAGATTGACTAAGTCGGCACATTTCTTGCCAGTTCATATGTCCTATACGGCTGAAGATTATGCTAAGTTGTACATTCGAGAGCTGGTTAGGTTGCATGGAGTTCTCTTGTCAATTATCTCAGATAGGGGTACTCAGTTTTTGAAAGCTTTTTAGTAAGGTCATGGTACCCAAGTTCAACTTAGTTCCTCTTTCCATCTACTGACTGATGGTCAGACAGAGAGGACCATTCAGACTCTAGAAGATATGTTGAGAGCGTGTGTGCTTGATTTAGGGGTACTTGGAATGAGAATTTGTTGTTGATTGAGTTTTCCTACAACAAAAGTTATTATGCTAGCATTCAGATGGCTTTATTTGAGGCATTTTATGGGAGGAGATTAGATCACTTGTCAGATGGTTTGAAGGGGCAAGGCTACATTGTTAGGGACGAATATTGTGTTAGAATCTGCGGAGAAGGTACAATTGATTTGAGAAAGGTTGAATACAACTCAGAGTTAACAGAAATCATATGCAGATGTGAGGAGAAGAGATATTGAGTTTGAAGTTGGTAATTTAGTTTATTTGAAAGTTTCACCCATGAAGGGGGTGAAGAGATTTGGCAAGAAAGGGAAACTTAGGCCCCGTTATATAGGTCCCTTCCAAATTTTGAGCCTTGTTGGGAAGGTGTCATATGAGCTTGAGTTGCCTACTGATTTATCATCCGTACATCTAGTATTCCTTATGCCTCTGTTAAAGAATGTATTAGCGTTCCAGCAGTCGTAGTACCCTTAGAAAGCATAGGGATTCATGATAGCCTCTCTTTTGAAGAGATTCCAGTTGAGATCTTTCACCGTCAGATTCGTAGACTAAGGAACAAAGAAGTTCCGTTAGTCAAAGTTCTTTGGTGAAACCAATCAATTGAGGGTGCCACTTGGGAAGCAGAAGCAGGTATACGGATCAAGTACCCTCATTTTTTCATCGCAGATTTAGATTAAGATCAAGGTAACAAGTTTCCTTAGATCATCTCTTTTCATTCCAAGTTTCACCTTTATATAGCCATTCATTTAGTAGTTCTTGCATTTTCAAATCAATTTAGTCATGCTTTTAGCTATGCATGCCAGTTATAGCTTCAGTTTTCAGCATCTCAGTTTCGCTAGCCACATTTGAGGATGAATGTTCCCAAGGGGCAGATATTGTAAGACCCCAAACTTTTTTAGCTTAAATTTGTTCCTAGAATGTTAAGGTATATCTTTAAAACTGGATAATATTTGTTTTAAATATAATTTTCCATATTTTGATTTTCCATTATGTGGGAAAATGAATAAGCTTTCAATTGATACCAAATTCGCCCAATTTCGATACTCGGTTGAAGAGTTAGAGCATTTTTAAGTTGGCAGTGTACCACCTGGGCAGTCACTGCATCGTGGAGGTGGTTAAATTCATAATTGTCATTTTCCAGTGGACCTCCGTGATATTGGCATGTTGCGGAGAGGTCTATTTTCCCAATTATAAATTTTTAGTAGTCCAATGCTATAGTGGCGTATCGCTCCGAAGGCCAAAATGGCGTCTTTATAGGGTACCGTGTTGGTGATGCATCGCGTTGAAGTTCCAAGCCCCAATTGTCAAAATCCAGTGGGATAATGCGATAGATCCGCATAGTGGAGACCTCCAATATCCAAGTCATCAAATTCCAGTAAGCCACCCTGATAGTGGCGCATCGTGGTGGTCGATTAAATTGGGACCCTAGTTCATTTTTCTAGTTTCATTTAGGAGTTTAAAAAGGGTATTTTGGCAATTTCAAAGCCCCAATTCCATCCAAACACAAGATTTAAGCCTATTACAAGCATTTTATGCTTATATTCATCAAAGTTTCTCTCAAGCAAAACCCTAAGCTTCAACACTCAACTTCAAGAATCCCTAAGATTTTACCATTCTTTTCCCAAATAAATTCAAGATTCAAGGTTCCCAATTTAAGAATTCCAAGAATCATCATTAATGAGCACAAATAGAATCCCAAAAGCAAACTTGTTCATCTAGTTCATCATCCAAGGTATCTGGGGTTTTTAACAAGGATAAACATTTTATTCTTGTGTCCAAAACTTAATTATGGTTTCAATTTTACTGAATATTCTATGGTTTTCCATGAAATTTAAGTTAGGGTAGATACCCAAATCCTCATTATTTTAGTTTATGACATTATTATGATATTTAAGGCTCTAATTTCTAGAAATTTTCTCATATTCATGTTTACAATTATAAGATTCGGAGTATAAGTTATATACCATTATCTTGACTGAACTTATTGAAAGCTTTTAAGATGATTATTGAGAACGAAGTTTAAATCTGATTATTGATGTAATTAGTGATGCATTAAAGCTTTATACCTTGAGTCCTAAGTATTATTGATGATTTTACAAGGAGATTATGATCTCAAGTCCTATTGACAAGTTTTGATTAGTTTTTTCAAAAAAAAAAGGTTGTTGGTTTGATCCTAAGCTAAGATAGGAATCAACATTATTTATACGGTTGATGATTTAGAACAAAGAGAAGCATAATTGGCTTTAATTACGAACCCTTGTGCTATTTTAAGGTGGATTTCATAAAAGTTCTGATCAATAAGTATGGTTGTAGTATTTACAACCGATTTTTGTATGATTCAAATGTCTCATGCTCCAGAACTATGAGCCACCGTAGGTTTTAAAGGCCCATAGTGGGCTAATATAGTGAACACTAGGTTAAGATTTTATTTCGATGGAAAGGATAAAACAACTCTCCCCAATGTGGATAAGGCGTTGGACTCCATGTCATCTCACATGGTTTTGGTTGGTTAGAAGAAGCTTCCAAAGTTTCAAGAATTCCAAAGCTCCCAAAGCTTCTAAGTTTCGATAGAAAAAATGATAGAAAAGTATTTATAAGACTAAGTGTTATGACTCAGTCGATTTACAAGTATGATTTGTTATACATGATTTTATATTTTAGTATTTTAGATAACCAAGCTTATGCGAGTCATATACATCTAGTATGTATTTACTTTCTAATTACGATGATGTCTTACTTATGCATTACACCCCCCATATACTCAGTACATCCTTAAACTGCTGATCCACATATATGTCTATGTGTTACATTGTCTTATAATACAGGTCGGGTGGTCAGTATCAGTAGCATGAGTAGTTCAAGCATCTCTATCTATGCTTCCACAGTTGTTGAGTCCTCATTATTTGAGGACCTACTTCTTCAGATTTCTATCTTTCATAATAATTAATTTATTGTTTTTTAGTTTAGTCTGAGTCAGTTGGGGGTATGTCCTAATTACTCTCTAGTTCCATAGCAGTAGAGGCTTGTCGGATTACGAGTTTATTTTACAGATTTTTAGTATGTGCTATTCAGACAGTACCTTCAGTTTATTCAGTCTAGTTTTGGTATGATACAACATTATTTCTTAACTAGTTTATCTTGGAGTAAGGTTCAGACCTAGTAGCTGGTTTAAAGGGTTATTTTGTGGCTACTCATAGCCTTGCGCACCGTGTGACATCTCAGGATCAGATTTTGGGGCATTACAAACTTGGTATCATATCCTAAGGTTTAAAGAGTCATTGGAGTCAGACAAGCCGAGTTACGTAGAGTCTTGATCATGGGTGTGAAACACGCCATATCTTTGAGCAAGATTTTATGGAATATTTTAGGAAAATCATCTCCTTCTTTTATAATTCATCGTGCCTACAACTATCTCTTACTGCTATTAATTAGTAATCTTTCATGATAGAATATGCCTCCTCACAGAGATAATGCTTGTAGGAATGATAATCAGCCACCTCATCCTGTTGATCCCCTAAATGAGAATGTGTCTTATGCTGAGTTTTGGGCTGCCTTTCAGGCGTTGGCCCAAGCTATGACCGCTAATGTTCTAGCCAATAATTAGGCTGTAATTCTGCATCAACAAGGGGGTGATTTAGCTGTATCCAGACTTTGTGACATTATAAAAATGAATTCGCCTGAATTCTTTGGGTCAAAAGTAGGTTAGGACCCCCAACTATATCTTGATGAGGTGAAAAAATCACCCAAGCTATGCCTGTCACAAAAGAGGAAAGGTAGAATTGGCTTCGTATAGGTTGAGAGATGTTGCTTATGATTGGGTTATCATGTGGAAGAAAGGTAGGGGTAAGGGTGCAGCTCCTATAAGTTGGCAGGGGTTTCAAGATGCTTTCCTAGATAGGTTCTTTCAGCATGAGCTGCGAGAAGCCAAGGTTTAAGAGTTCATGAACCTGAGGCAGGGCTTAATAACTGTGTAGGAGTACTTCCTTATGATCAATCAGTTATCTAAGTATGCTCCCGAGTTGATAGCTGACACTAGATCTAGTATGAGTAAGTTCAGTACTAGAGTGTCAGGATTAGTAGTCAAGGAGTGTAGGATTGCCATACTTATCGAAGATATGGACCTTTCTAGATTAATGACTCATGCCCAGCAGATCGAGGTAGAAAATTAAAATGGAAGAGAGAGGGGAAATAAGAAGGCTAGAACTGGGCAGTTTGAGTATGGTCAGTCAAAGTCTACAGAGGGAATCACTTACAGTTTTAGAGTCATCTGCCATTGCCAGCGCCACCGTCAGCTAGTGTTCCAACTCCTAGAGGTAGACAAGAAAAGTGGGGATAAGTTTTCTATATCTTTTCTATATCTAGACCCAGAATAGTGTGAGTGGTAAGACCAATTATCCTCCATGTACTAAGTGTGGTAAAACACATCCTCGTGAGTGCTTGGCTGGACAGAAGGGTTGTTTTGGTTACGGTATGCTGGTTTATGGAATTAGAGAGTATCCGTATGCAAAGTAGGCAAACAGAGATGTTCGTCCTTAGACAGGGTCTACCAGTGCACCAGCTCCTATACCTTGTCCAGCCCCTCTATAGGGTTCATCATCCAGTACTAGTGGCGGTCAGCGCTAGAATCAGTTCTATGCATTATCATCTCACCCGGAGCAGGAGAGCTCTCTAGATGTTGTTACGGGTATACTTTGTGCCTTTCATTTTAATGTTTAAGTACTATTGGACCCTAGGTTGAGTTTCTCTTATGTTACCCCTCTAGTTGCAGTTAATTTTGAGATAAGTTCTGAAAAGATCCTTGAGCCTTTCTTTGTTTCTATACAAGTAGGTGAATCAGTTATTGCCAAAAGGATCTATAGAAAGTGTCCCATAACTATCCTTCACAAGATCATGTTAGCAGACTTAATAGATTTAGATATGGTTGACTTTGATCTTATCCTTGGTATGGATTGGCTTCATTCTTGTTATGCATCAATAGATTATCGTACCTGATTGGTTAAGTTTTTAAATTTCCAGATGAGCAAGTCTTTAAGTGGAGAGGTAATTCAGTGTCTCCCAAGAGTTATTTCATATCTTATCTTAAATCCAGATATTTAATCTCCAAAAGGTGCATCTATTATCTAGTTCAAGTTAAAGACACTAAGTCTGAGACTCCAATAGTTCAGTCAGTCAGCATAGTCAGTGAATTTTCAGATATTTTTCCCGATGATCTGCCAGGAGTACCTCCCTTTAGGAAAATACAATTTGGAATTGATCTTATTCTTGATAGTCATCCTATTTCCATTCTTCCATAACGTATGGCCCCCGCCAAGCTTAAAGAGTTGAAATAGCAACTCAAAGATCTTTTAGATAAACGTTTCATAAGGCCTAGTGTTTCTCCATGGGATGCTTTTGTCCTACTCATGAAAAAAAATATGGTTCCTTGCATATGTGCATTGACTATCATCAACTGAACAAAGTCATAGTCAAGAACAGATACCCCTTCCTAGAATTGATGCCTTATTTAACCAACTCCAAGGTGCAAGTTATTTATCAAAGATAGACCTTAGATTCGGCTATCATCAGCTTAAAGTAAGGTAATGCGATATTCTGAAGACAACCTTAAGGACCCGTTATGGTCATTTTGAGTCTCTAGTCATGTCTTTCAAACTAACCAATGCCCTAGCAGCTTTCATGGACTTTATGAACGCAGTGTTCAAAAAGTATCTGGACATGTTTGTCATAGTCTATATCTATAATATTCTTGTCTACTCTCATAGTTAGGATGATTATGCAGACCATCTTAGAATTGTGTTGCAAGCTCTTAGAGATCACCAGTTATTTGCCAAATTTAGCAAATGTGAATTTTTCTTAAGGTCCATTGTTTTCCTCAATCGTATTATTTCTAGTGAGGGTATTAGAGTTGATCCCCAAAAGGCAGAAACCATAAGAAACTAGCCTAGATCTATTTTGTCCATCAGACATTAGGAGTTTCTTAGGTTTAGCTAGCTATTACAGATGTTTTGTTGAGGGTTTTTCATCCATTACGTCTCCTATGACCCTATTGACTCATAAGAATGTTAAGTTTCAGTGGTCAGATTCCTGCTAGAAGTGTTTTCATGAGTTGAAGACTCGACTAATTTTAGTCCAAGTTTTAGCATTACCTGATGGTATGGATGGTTTTTCTGTATATTGTGATGCCTCTATAGTTGGGTTGGGTTATATTTTGATGCAAGAGGTAAGATCATAGCCTATGCCTCTAGGCACCTTAAGCCTCATAAACATAATTACCCAACCCACAATCTTGAATTAGCTGTTGTTGTGTTTGCTTTGAAAATATGGAGACATTATCTTTATAGGGTGCACGTTAATGTGCTCATGGATCACAAAATTCTACAGTATGTGTTTACGCAGAGAGAATTAAATCTCCATCAGAGAAGGTGGCTATAATTTTCAAAAAATTATGACATAAGCATTTTTTATCATTCGAGAAAGGCCAATGTAGTGGAAGATGCGCTTAGTAGGTTGTCTATGGGTAATGTTGCATATATTGTGAATCATAAGAAGAATTAGCTCAGGAAGTGCACCATTTTGGCTAGATTGTGTGTTAGATTGGTTGAATAAACTGAAGGGAATGTCTAGGTTCAAAGTAGTTCTAAATCTTCCCTAGTTTCAGAAGTGAACGAAAAACTTGATCAGGATCCCGTCTTAGTTAAGTAAAAAGAGTTGATTAGAGATCAAACATTAGAGGTTTCCTCCCAAGGGAAGATGGCATCTTGAGATACCAAAGTAGACTGTGTGTACCATGTGTAGATGAGTTGATACAACGGATTATGGCTGAGTCGCATATTGCGCGTTACTCCATTCATCCTAGTGCTACTAAAATATACCAAGAGTTGTGAGAAATCTAATGGTAGAGTAGTATAAAGAGAGATATAACAGAGTTTGTAATGAAGTGTGCAACTTGTCAACAGGTTAAGGTAGAGTACCAAAGGCCTGGTGATGTTTTACAAGAGTTCAGTATTCCTAATTGGAAGTGGGAAGAGGTGAACATAGATTTTGTGACTGGTTTACCCCATTTGCGTGTCATCATGATTCAATTTGGGTCATTGGGGACAAATTGACTAAGTCGGCATATTTCTTGCCAGTTCGTATGTCCTATCTGAAGATTATGCTAAGTTGTATATCCGAGAGTTGGTTAGGTTGCATGGAGTTCCCTTTTCGATTATCATAGATAGGGGTACTCAGCTTACCTATCAGTTTTGGAAAGCTTTTCATAAAGGTCTTGGTATCCAAGTTATCCTTAGTTCCTCTTTCCATCCACAGACTGATGGTCTAGCAGAGAGGACCATTCAAATCTAGAATATATGTTGAGAGCGTGTGTGCTTGATTTCAGGGGTAGTTGGGATGAGCATTTATCATTGATTGAGTTTTCCTACAACAACAGTTATCATGCTAGCATTTAGATGGCTCAGTCTGAGGCACTTTAAGGAAAGAGATATAGATCACCTATCGAATGGTTTGAAACGGGCGAGGGTGTGATGTTAAGGCCTGATATGGTGTTAAAATCTATGGAGAAAGTATAGTTGATTTAATGAAGGTTGAAAATAGTTCAGAGTCATCTGAAATTGTTTGCGGATATGAGGGAAAGAGATCTTGAGTTTGAAGTTGGTGATTTAGTTTATTTGAAAGTTTCACCCATGAAGGAGGTGAAGAGATTTTCCAAGAAAGGGAAATTTAGTCCCTATTATATAGGTCCCTTCCAGATTTTGAGCCATGTTGGGAAGGTCACATATGAGCTTGAGTAGCCTACAGATTTATCGTCCGTACATCCGGTACCGCGATGGTGGCGCATCGCGTTAAAGTTCCAAGTCCCAATTGCCAAAATCTAATAGGACAATGCGATCGATCCGTATCATGGAGACCCCCAATTTCCAAGTCATCAAATTCCAGTGATCCACTGCAATAGTGGTGTGTCGCGGTAGCCCATTAAATTGGGACCCCAATTTATTTTTCCAGTTTTGTTTAGGAGTTTAAAAGGGTATTTTGGACGATTCCGATGCCCCAATTTCGTCCAAACACAAGATTTAAGCCTATTACAAGCATTTTATGCTTATATTCATCAAAGTTTCTCTCAAGTAAAACCCTAAGTTTAAACATTGAACTTCAAGAATTCCCAAAATTTCACCATTATTTTCCCAAATCAATTCAAGATTCAAAGTTTACAATTCAAGAATTCCAAGAATCATCATTCAAGAGCACAAATAGAATCCCAAAAGTAAACTTGTTCATCTAGTTCATCATCCAAGGTATGTGGGAGTTTGAACAAGGATAAATCTTTCATTCCTGTATCCAAAACTTAAATATGGTTTCAATTTTACTGAATATTCTATGATTTTCCATGAAATTTAAGTTAGGGTAGATACCCAAATCCTCATTATTTTAGTTTATGTCATTATTATGATTTTTAAGGGTCCAATTGCAAGAAATTTACCAATATTCATGTTTGCAATTATAAGATTTGTAGTATGAGTTATGTACCATTATCTTGACTGAGATTGTTGAAAGCTTTTAAGATGATTATTGAGCACGAAGTTTAAATCTGATTATTGATGTAATTATTGATGCGTTAAAACTTTATACTTTGAGTCCTAACTATTATTGATGATTTTACAAGGAGACTATGATCTAAAGTCCTACTGTCTAGTTTTTATTAGTTCTTTTAAAAAAAAGATTGATATTTTAATCCTAAGCTAAGATAGAAATCTACATTATTTTTACGGTTTATGATTTAAAACAAAGACAAGAATAATTGGTTTCAATTACGAACCCTTGTGCTATTTTAAGGTGGATTTCCTAAAAGTTCTGAGCAATAAGTATGGAAGTAGCATTTAGCACCGAGTTAGGTATGATTCCAAGGTCTCATGACCCATAACTACGAGCTACCATAGGTTTTAAATGCCTATACTAGGCTAAGATAGTGATCGCTTAAGTTAAGGTTCTATTTTGATGGAAAGGATACCACAACTCTCTCCAACATGGGAAAGAAATTGAACTCTTGGTCAGTTAACATGGTTTATGTCGGTTAGAAGAACCTCCCAAAGTTCGAAGATTTTCAAAGCACCCAAAGCTTCTAAGTTTCGAAAGAAAAGAATGATAGAAAAGTTTTTATAAGACTAAGTGCTATGACTCACTAGATTCACAAGTATGATTTGTTATAAATGATTTTATATTTTGGTATTTTAGATAATCAAGCTTATGTGATTCGCATGCATTTACTTTTTAATGACGATAATGTCTTACTTATGGATTACACCCCCATATACTCAGTACATCCTCAAAGTATTGATCCATATATATGTCTATGTGCTACATTATCTTATAATTTAGGTTCATGTGCTCAGTATTAGCAGTGTGAGTAGTTCAAGCATCTTTATATATGCTTCCATACTTGGTGAATTCTCATGATTTGAGGGCCTACTTCTTCAGATTTCCAGCTTTCATAGTAATTGATGTATTGTTTTCAATTTAGTCTAAGTCAGTTGGGGGTCTGTCCCAATGACTCTCTAGGTCCTTAGAAGTAGAGGCTTATCGGACTATGAGTTTATTTAAAGATTTCAGTATGTGCTATTAAGACCGTACCTTCAATTTATTCAGTCCAGTTTTGGTAATATACAATGTTATTTCTTGACTAGTTTATCTTGAAGTAAGGTTCAGACCTAGTAGCAGGCTTAAAGGGTTAGCTTGGGGATACTTGTATCCTTGAGCACCGTGTGACATCTCTAGATCAGATTCTGGGGTGTTATAGTAATCAAGAGTTTGATTATAGTGAATGGTTGAGTACTTGTGAGGGCAACCCATGGTTTTTCCTCCCTTGAGCAAAGAGGTTTCCACATTAAATCTTTTTGTTCTTTAGTTTTTAGCAAAGTTTTAGTTTTCTAGAACTTTATTATTTGATTTCCTCTGACTGACTCTAAGGGACCTGGTCCCTCACAGTGTGGTGCAACCCCCCTATGTTCCAATAGTTGCTATCAGACCAAGAATACTAAAAAAGGTTAACACCTAGAGTGATTTAGTTATCATGGTTGCTCCACCTAATCTGGAAGAAGGGACATCTACCACTAGACCACCTAGATTTAATGGGCAATTTTATAGGTGCTGGAAAATATAGATGTATGACTTTATTATGGCTGAGGATAGTGAGCTGATGGATGTAATATTGGATGGTTCTCATGTACCAGTTTGAAAGGTTAAAAAAATAGATATAACTAGAATGGTTGATAATAAAAGGAAAGAGCATGATGATAAATATAGTAGGAAAGTTGAGAATAATTATAAGGCCAAAATATTTCTATTTGGTGGTATAAGTGAATACAACAAGATTTATGCATGTGAAAATGAAAAAGAAATCTGGGATTGATTGAAGACTGCTCCTGAAGGAACCACTATTGTGAAGGATTAAAAAGTTGATATACTGGCCACTCAGTATGAACCCTTCACCATCCAAGAGATGCATACAAGAGTCACTTCGATAACCAATGATTTGCACTGCATAGAAGAAGTAATTCCTTTATACAACTAGGTGAGCAAAATTATGGGGGTTCTGCCTAAATCCTTGGAAAGCAAAGAGGATGCTATCACTGAGGCAAAGAACCTGAACACTCTCATAATGGATAAACTTATTAGTAGTCTGAAGATAAATGAACTTAGGAAGCAACAAGGACAAGAGAAGAAGGAAGTACAAAGGGAAGGGACCTGGTCTATCTGAGAGAAAAATTTAATAAATCTCTACAATGGACTACATCCTCACATATCCTTTCTAATTTAACTAGTCAAGATGACAGAAATGGTAAGGGCCTTGGGTATTAGTACAAAAGTCAATAACTTGGGTCTCAAGGTAAGGTTGTTCAAGATATTGGAAACAAAGTCTACAAACTTTTATGCACTCATTATGGAAGAGATGTTCATATGAAGAAAAACTAATAAAGCTGGATTAGAGATAGAATAAACAACATTAGACATATCGAATAGGGGAATACCTATCCTAAGGGTTCCAAACCCTTGAAAAATATGAAGAATATTTTATTAGATGGATGACCAAGAAGACTTTATCAAACCCTTGTCCTTCTACTGGGAACTTAAACTCAAGTGGGTTCCCAAATCTAACAAATGACTTTGTCTGCAAGTGGGAGAAAGGGATTCCAGTTAGAACAAGTTAATTGATAGTAAATAGTCAAAGCATATGGCTGAAAGGTCTGACTATATTCTCTCTCTCAAAGAAACTTCAAGGTTGAGATATCTCATTTGGTAAAGGAAATCAGGTTAAATTCTCATTTGATGGAATTACTGTGTCAAGATTAAAGTCTGGAAGAATCCTTTTCTTAAAGTTCAGAAGATAAAAAATATACTGGGACATATAAGTTCCTTTTTGGTCAAACAGTTGATTTCAAAGGACCCGATCATTGGGATGCTAAAGCTAAAATTTCTAGACAATAAGCCCAAAGTACAGGAGAAAAGAAGTATGTGCTTGTCATTGTGGTTGACTTGTGTGCTACACGTCATCAATCTTAGCATATAGAGTTATCAACAAAAAGGAGCTTTGTGTGTTGAGGAAAGTGTGAATGTGATCTTTGATGAGTAATAAAAGCTGGTGATTCTATGTGATAAGGATGATTCTGACATTGAAAAAGTTATTTATATTTAAAGGGTTGATATTGATGAAGCTAATGGTCAAGGACTAATTGATCAATAAGGGAATGATGAAAATGATGGTGATCCAAGATATCAGTCAAAACCCCCAACTCTAGTTGAAATAAATATATCGAGAAGGGTTCAGTAAAGTTCTTTCAGGACCCGATCCTAGCAGGACTCATCTCAGAAGGTCAAACTGGAGTGTCAAATCCTCTCGCCCCCTTGACCTTGTAACTTCATTTTTTGAGGTTAGAGTCTAAATAAGAGCTTAAGTCAAAAATTTCATGGCTTTCCTAGAATTATGGTCCCAAAGTAAGCCCAAAAATGTGAATGGGGTTTTGAAAGATGTTGTCCGATTCAATACAATGCTAAAGGAACCTTGGAAATTAAAGGATATTAAGTTTGGAACCTGGTCCCCAAACCTACTAATAGAATAATTCTTGGAATGAAGTGGTGTATTGAAATTAACAACTTGAGGCTAGAATTGATCAAATCAACCTAATCTATTAAATGAATCAGTTTATCTTCCTAAAATTATCTATGACCAGGAGACAGTATCCTTGTGAAGGTAATTACATATTGGTCTAACTTAATACCATACCTTTGTAGGTATACATCCATGGGAACGACTTTGGATGCTGACAGATGTGACTTGCACAAAATTGAGGATTCTTTCAAGAAAGAGAGGGACCTGGTCCGATCTCTCAAGGTTATTAACAAAATAATGTTATCAAATAATCATAAGGTTTTGTCTAAAATACCATACATCTTTTCTTATCTGAGGAAAAGTTGTCATTTCATAAGCAATGTGAAGAGTCGCCTTGTTAAAGTCGGACCCGTCATTTAAAAATAGAAATTTTTTAAGGATAATGGTCACCTCACTTAAATCACTAAACTAAATTTATCTCCTTTTATTATCTTCTAAAAATTAGTTCAAATCATTTGTTCCAATTGTTCTTCATCTTTGAATTAAACTGGCCCCTTTCTTTTTCTCTCACAAAACCTTGAAATGGAAGATATTCCCACTTCCTGAACCCCTGTTAAAGATTATGGTCATTGAAGCTCCAAAAAAGCAATCTGAACAATCCCAAATAGAATATTTTGATCCTTTAATATCCAAAACCATAGAAGACTTATCCTTAATTCCTTAACAAGAACCTATGTCAAATCTTTCTATTGAACATTCTCTAGAATTTCCAGATTCCCTAAATGAGCCTGTCCCCATTTAAACATCCTCAACCATTGAAATTCAAACCAAATCAACCTTGGTAGAGGATCTAAATCAAGCGTTTGGTGCACCAATTTAACAAGATATTTCCCAATCTAAAAAATCCTCCATCTTCAAAAGAATTAAAATTACCTAAAAACCCTCAAATCCCTATTTCTTTTGAAGAACTAGATAATACTAAACTGTTAAAAACCCCTCAAGTAACTGGTTCCCCTAATCCCTCTAAGACAAACCCCATCTTTTTCGAACTGTATGACAAAGAAATACCAGTAAAGAGGTCTAATCTTTCATGAAGTGAAAACTAGGTAGCTAAAAATTTGCTTCTTCTTACATCTAATCCCAAGGAAAGATCCATTAGTATTGAAGAACAAATAGTAGGTGAAAAGGATAATGTGATAAAGGATGGAGAAATTGTGCTACCTCCAAATGAGGAGGATGAGGATGAACCACCTTTGAGATGGCATGTGAAAAACAAAGAGGCAGTATAGGCAAGGAGAAATTAATTATGGTGTAAATGTTGCTAGATAATATTCTTCTAGCGGATCTAACAAGAAGCTATTAGCTGATGCTATAAAGGGTAACAAGTCTTCTACCACTAAGAGAAGAAGTCATAAAAAGGTTGTTGTAGTGGAGGAGGAGAGTATTTAAGTTGTAGAGGTTAGAGAGGATGAGAACATTGATCCTGATATTTTTGCGGCAATAGATAAAATAAGACAATAAATTCATGTCTTATGAAGGACCAGGTCCTCCCTTTAAAAGTCTAGTAACCCTTTAGGAATGAAGCAAAAACATATTACTGTGAAAAAAAAAGTCTCTGATGGACCTGGTCCCAAGAAGAGAAAAGTTGTTGAAAAGAAAAAGCCAAGTAGTGATATTAAAAGAAGAAAAAAATAGAAGAAAAGAAGGCTGGGTTTAGATAGCAAAGGAATATGATTTTAAGAACACAAAAAGTATTATCTAGGAGATTGTTGATCCCAGGATTTATGAAAAACTTAGGATGGTTAAATTGGTGGAATATGTCAAATACCAGGGATGGTTACACCTCTTAGAGGAACCAACTCCCATGGTTTTTAAAGAGTAAGTAAGAGTATTTTATTATACAATGGAGTTCTCAGATGATGGTTTAAGCTTGACTGTCAAAGTGCAAGGAAAACAAATTAGATTGGAAGAAGAATCACTAGGGAAAATCCTAGATGTGCCTATTTTAGGGGTCAAGACTATTGTAAAGAAATAAGCCTCAACTGATTTCATGATGAATATTTCTAAGGTATGAGTAACATCAATAGCAGGTGTGAGAAAGAAATTTCTCACAAGTGAGTTCCAATTAGTATTTGAATTTCTGAACAAGGTCCTTTTGTCTAGATTAGATAAAAAGACCATTGCCTCTACTGTTGATTTGTTTCTGCTAGTGTCAAGGTATATTCGAGTTGATAAGTCTACTAGCTCATATGTGTAATACCCCATATTTATAAAACTTAACTCTCATTTCATGAGTT
This sequence comes from Capsicum annuum, assembly GCF_002878395.1. Lineage (NCBI taxonomy): Eukaryota > Viridiplantae > Streptophyta > Magnoliopsida > Solanales > Solanaceae > Capsicum > Capsicum annuum. The sequence goes on along the minus strand of NC_061118.1, from coordinate 1,799,194 downwards.
ATCTGATATAAAATTTTTAAAATATACAGTATTTTTTTAGTTTAGAGCCTGCTATTGTGTAAGGAATTGAATTAGCTTTCTAACAATATAAAATTTGCCTAAATTCGATAATCGGGTAAAAAGTTATGATTATTTTAAGTTTTAGTCGTTAAACATTGTTATTTAGGATTGTAGCGTGTCGTGGAGTATGAAAAAATGGCAATTATCAATTTCCAGTGAGGTACCATGATATCGGCGTATCGCGCCACCAGTTAATTTCCAAATTGTCAAAATCTAGTATTGCTCTGCGATATTGGCACGTCGCGCCAAGGACCTAATCCATAATTGTCAATTTCTAGTAAAGCAACACAATTACACCACGTCACGCCAAGCTTCCAGGTCTTATTCAGTATTGTAATGCGATTCCACCACGTCACGCCACCAGCCATATTCCCAGTTGTCATTTTCCAGTGGCTTAGCGTGATAGTGGCACGTCGCGCCAGGTGCCCCAATCTGGAATTTTTCAGTAATGATTTTAAATCATTCCCAAGTGTAATTGAGTATTTTTCCATGACCCAAGTCATCCTTTAATATGTAAATAATAAAAAATTAACCTAGTTACATCATTATTATTCAATTTTCCCCAAATTAAAGTCATTCTCACTCAAGAAAACAAACCCAAACTTCAAGAATCAAGACCAAAACTCAAAAATTTCAAGCACCTTCAAAAATTAACTTTCCAAGGTATGTTAGGTGTTCATCTATGGGTCCCTTTCACCCATAGAGTACAAGAATTCATTTTTAAGATTTCAAGAGGTATGATTTATGATTTCCTTTCTTGGAATTGAATGTATTCATGATTATGATAGTAATTGGGATCCAATACATGTTTAATTATAAGTTTCCATGAAATTAAGATAGTTATGTGGTGAATTATATGAATTTAATGATTAACCCTTGAATTTGAAATTGAATGTTGTATTAATGATTACATGAGTTGACCATCATCATGTGAAATACTCCATGCTCCCAAGTGTTTGCTAAAATGCCTATGTGAAGTAGATAGTGTAATCTTTACATGTCATTATGTGGTCCCAATCATGTACAATCTTATGACTTACAAGTGCTTGATGAAATGCCTTTATGAATGAATTATAGACAAGTGTACCTTGTAGTGTATCTCAAGATCAGGCTATGCTTTATTTTTCATGCTATCGAGTCCTGGGGGTATTTAATAACTGACAATTTAGCTGTTTACCTAGAGCCAGTGTCAAATACAAGATAGTCTTAGTCCTATTATGATCAGTAGTATTCTCAGTAAGTTATAGAACTCACAAGAACTCAGTCAGTTATAAAACTCAGGAAAATTCATTAAACTCAGTATCAGTTTAGTCCAGTTCAGTATACTAAGTTCAGTGTCTTTCAGTTGGGAGTAGGATTCAGCACCGAGTGAACCCAAGGATGGGGGCTCACCTGCCAGAAAAGGGTGTGATCCTTTGAAGAAATCCTTGCATTCCAGAACTACGCAGCTAGTGTAGGTTGAGACATCAAACTAGCTAGTTGAGGGTTGATGAGGTGTTTTAACCTGTCAGATAAGGGTTCCACCATTATCAAAAGAGTTCCTACAAGATAAGGGTAACTCTTCAGTATCTTTACCCATGGCACGGTACTGATACCCTTCCAACTGGGGTCACAGGTTGGACCTCAACTCAGTTATCTTATTTGGGTCCTGTCAGTTAGATGATTACCTCCCAAAATCTTAGTTTCAATCTTCAGAATAGAACTCAATTTAGTTCTGCAGAATCAAGACTGTTAGATATAGTAAACCAGTATCAGTAACTTTAGATATCAGTTACCCAGTATCAGAATTCAGGACTTATCTTCAGATAAGCTTAGTCACAGTATTAATTTATATGCACAGTAGCACATACTAAGTATTTGTAGTAGTATCAATTATCCATGTACTCTCATGTTCAGTTACTATATATCATGCAGTCAGTTATTGTTCATGAATATGAACCTTTGCATTCAGCCTTACCCCATCTAGCATACTAGCACATTCCATGTACTGATGCATATTCTTTCCTTATGCTATGATATCTTATATCATAGGTTCGGATGCTCAGGTTCTTGGCTGTACATAGATAGGTCCAAATTCAGCTACCAATAGATTTAGTAGTGAGTCCTCATCATTTAAGGATATTCTTTCATTTCATTATTACAGTAGACTCAGTATTTTAATAAATAGAATTAGTTGGGGATTGTCCCATCAACTCCAATTTAAGACTATTTTAGATTAGAGGCTTCTCAGACTAGTTTTCAGATAGTGTTCAATTTTACAGATTGTTATTTTAGTTGATACACCTTATTAGTATTTACAGATTTTGAACTTTATGGCATTTCAGCCTATTTTTCTGCATTTATTACAGTATCATATTTCAGTGCTCACAGCAGATATCAGTCATGCGTTAGCTTATGGTCCTTCAGGGTCATAAGCACTGTGTAGCATCTGGGGTATAGACTCAGGGTGTTACAAACTTGGTATTAGATCCTAATGTTCAGTAGAGACCTAGGAAGTCTGAAATTCGCATATAGAAGAGTCTTGTGCATGGGTGTGTAGTGCGCAATACTTATGGATAGAAGGCTATGAGATGTTTTAGGAAAAGTTTCCCTTCTTTCAGTATTCACGTTGTACGAGTGAGCATAAGCTCAAGTTAAACTCTAAGTTTAATCCATTTCTTCATTATGTTTATAGAATATGCCTCTAAAAAATACTAACGAAAAGAGAACCAAAAATCTGTCAGCACCTTAGCCCGTTCAGGCAAATCCCCTGGAAGGGTATGTCTCCCATGCAGAATTCAGAGCTGCATTTACAACTCTAGCAAATTTTGTAGCAGCTCAGAATGAACGCCCAACTATTTTTTAGGCCAACCCAATGGCCAATACTACTGCAACCATGGTTTGGGACTTCACCCGAATAAATTCTCCCCTATTCTCAGGATATAAGTCAGAAGAGAATCCATAGAAGTTATTCAATCATGTTTAGAAATTCACAGACATCACAGCAGTGACTTTTAGTAAGAGTGTTAATCTAGCTGTCTATTAGCTACAAGGGCATGAAAGAGTATTCCCTCAAGTTTACTCAGTTAGCCAGGTGTGCTCCCTATGTAGTAGCAGACAATAGGTCTGGAATGAGCAAGTTTGTATCTGGGTGTCAGATAGTGTGGTTATGGAGTGCAGACAATGATGTTGATTAAGGAGATGGACATATTCAGACTAATAGTCCATGCTCAGCAAATAGAATAGGCTAAGATCAGAGAGAGAGAGAGAGAGAGAG
>NC_061118.1:1785870-1795778 GCF_002878395.1 Capsicum annuum | reverse complement strand
AGGCTATGTAAACAGAAGTCATGGCATCATAAGTCTTCTCTTTGTGGGGTTGGTGGGAGGGTAGAAGAGAGAATTATGGATTTGTTTATTGAATTATTTGGATTGAAAGTCAATGGTATTCAAGACTTGCACCAAAAGCCAAGTTGGAATAGTTTGTTAGATGAGGCCAATCCCAAAGTCATACAACTTGCCATTGAGTGGACAAAAAGAGTGGACCAATAACAAGAACGAGTTGATTTCTCGGACGACCACGCAACTTATAGTTCATCATCTCAGAGAATCACTTTCTTTGTTGAAAAAAAATTGGAGTCAAGTGGAATTATAACTTTCTGAGATAATAACTCTGTTAGAGTGGGTAAATAGTCCCACATTGATTGGGAAATGGAGTGGTGGTTTGCTTAAATGGACTTGAGTAATACTCACATCTTGAGCTAGCTTTTGAGGTTGAGTTAGGTCCAAGGTCCATTCTTGACATAGTATCTGAGCCAGGTCCATCCTCGTTTTGGGCTCCCGGTCCACGCGCCAGTGCCAGTTGGGCCAGGGCATGAAGGGGGCTGTTAGAGTGGGTATTGTCTCATCGTACACGACATTTGGCATAGTCACAATGACATATTTTTTAGTTACTAAGACATGTTGGATGTCTATTTGGGCTGATCTGAGTTAAACTATCCCAAGTTGGACGTCTACAAAATTATTGGATACAAGTTTAATCAGTTCTTGCAAGTTGAATGAATACTAATATACTGTACTATATTGTGCTGTTTAGATCTTAGAAATAATCAAATGTTCTGACTTTTTGGACTCATTTAATTTAAACTATTCCAACTTGATCTTAAAAAAAAAAACATTTTGTACATTTCCTCTTAAGGAGAAAATGCATAGAGAATTGACTTTAATTTGGGCGTCTTGATCAAGAACTTAGAACGTCATAATCTTCCTTATTCCTCCTACTACCTTTTTGCTACGAAACAAACAGCGATATGGCGGCATATGCTGCTGTGACTTCTCTTTTGCAATGCCTAGATCAACTCTCGCAAACTCGTCATTCATCACACTGGGTTATTTGCAAAAAAAAGCAAACTGAAATCCTCCACGAGAAGTTGACCTTCTTACGAGCCTTTCTTGAGGATTTTACGAATGTTTTTCATGAAGATAGAAAGATGAAACATCTTGAAAGGATGATCCAAGATGCTGTTCAGGGAGTGGAAGATACCATTGACTCATATGTATATGACAAGTATGTTTTAGGAACAAGAAGGCGAAAACGAATAAAGGCTTATATGATCTTTCATCAAAATTTGGAATATGAAATTGAAGAAATTGGTTTGATACAAAGAGAGGTTATAAAAATGATAAAAGTCAGAAGGTTCAACAACAAAATCTCACATTCTAGAGATACACAACAATGTACTTCATCTCAGTTTACGTTGAATCAAAATGATATAACTGTTGGACTAGACGAAGACTTGCTAAAGATTAAAGATCGACTCATCGTGCAATCATCGAGCCTCAAAGTAGTCCCCATTGTAGGGATGGGTGGCATTGGCAAGACCACGCTGGCTAGAAGAGTTTATGATGATGCTTTGATTACATATCATTTTTATGTTCGAGCATGGATAAATGTGTCTCAAGGATTTAACACGAGAGATATTTTTCTTGGTATTCTTCGATCAATTAGCCTAGTCAACGATGAAGAAGAAAAAAACAGTACTACTGAGCAATTGGCTGAAAGAGTTTATCAAAGTTTAAAAGGGAGGAAGTATCTTATTGTCCTAGATGATATGTGGTCTATCCAGGCTTGGCAGCAAGTGAGGAGACCTTTTCCGGATGATCATAATGGAAGCCGGATCTTGTTGACTACGAGGCTTGTAGATGTTGCCTCTTGTGCTAGCTCGGGTAATTCCCTTCACCAGATGCGTTTTCTGAGCATGGAGGAAAGCTGGACTCTTTTACGCGATAAGGTCTTTGGGAACAGTAGTTACCCTCCGGAATTGGTGAAAATTGGGAGGTACATTGCCCATCGGTGCCAAGGGTTACCACTTGCAGTTGTTGCAATTGGTGGACTACTTTCCGCGATGAGCAAAGAAACAGGTTCTTGGAAGACAGTTGCAGAAAAGGTAGGATCACTTGTGACCAGTGACACTATGGATTGCTTGAGTATACTGTCTTTGAGCTACAACCACTTGCCTCAGTACTTGAAACCATGTTTCCTTTATATGGGAGTTTTCTCAAAAAACCGTGAGATCCCGGTCTGGAAGTTGATAAGGCTATGGATTGCCGAAGGCTTCATCAAGAAAGTTGAAGATAAAAATCTAGAAGATGTAGCAGAGGAAAATTTGAGGGAGTTAGTTGACAGAAGTTTGGTTTTAGCAGGCAAATGGAACTCCCTAGGAAAACTGAAGACTTGTAAGATGCATGATCTGGTTCGAGATATGTGTTTGAGAGAAGCCCGAAATGAGAACTTTATACACTTCACAACGAGGTATGGCCATGATAGTCTTCTAGAAAACATTAATGGACTACGTCGACTAGTTGTGTTCAGTAATTATGAGCCCTACATTTTTTATGGCTATCCCAGTGAACCTTGTATACACATGCCACTCACACGTTCCGTTTTCTTCATATATCCATACTACGATTATGTACTAGTGCGAACAGACTTTAGATTGCTTAGGATATTAGATGTTTGCTTTAATTCTTATCTCTGCAATTCTGAGGCAATATCAGAACTTGTTCATTTGAGGTATCTTACTTGCCCATTCTTCTATGGTCTTGAGAAATCAATATGCAAGCTTTGGAATATACAGTTCTTAGTTATTCATGATAAAATCACATGTATATATACAGCATCCCAGTCCCTTCCATGGGAAGTTTTGAATATGCCTCAACTAAGATATATCCATACGAAAAACCTTTGTCTTTCCATACCCACACCCATATTACAAATTACTGAGAGGGAGAATCACTTACAAACGTTAACCGGATTGATGCCTTCATCTTGTAGAGCTGAGGTATTTCTAAGAATTCCAAATTTGAAGAAATTGGCAATTGTAATGGCTGTTGATTCACACACCTTTGAGAAGTTATATTGTCTCGATAATCTTGTACTTTTAACTCAGCTTGCGAAGCTCAAAGTTGAGTTCAAAGAGGATAATTTACTCATAATATGGTTGAGGGCAGACCCTATTTCTCCTCGACTACACATTCCACATTGTGACAATTTCCCACCAAACCTCAAGAAGTTAACATTGTGCAAAACATACCTAGAATGGGAAGACATGAATATTCTCAGAAAGTTACCTAACCTCGAGGTGCTCAAACTTAAAGTTGACGCCTTTTATAGACCAATTTGGAAACTAAGTGATGAAGATGAAGATGGATTCTCACGGTTAAAGTATTTACTTATTGAGAAATTGAAGCTGAAGCAATGGGAAGCACCAAGTTATCACTTTCCAAGCCTTGAGCACTTAGTCGTAATAGACTGCCGTTTGTTGGAGCAAATTCCTTTCGACTTTGCTGGTATTCAGACGCTACAGCTGATTGAACTACAAGGATGTCAGCTTTCTGTTATTGATTCGGCAAAGCAAATACAAGAAGAGCAACAAAGCTGGGGAAATGATGACCTTATTGTTCGTGTGCACAACAAAGGTTAAACATTTTCATCTAGCAAAGTGTTAAAAAAAAAACTATGCAAATTACGCTTAGAAAGTATATAGCATCAAATAATTTTTCGTTTAAATGAATTTTTCTTAGATAACTCTTTCCTTGGATAGCTTTGGTGCTAATTACAATTGTTTTATGCATTGCAGACAAAACGATGAGTTGAAGGAGAGTACCATAAGGTATACTCAAAGCCAAAATAAGAAGTTGATCGCTTTTTGCAGAAATTGCTCTTTCCTGTAGATGTATTTTGATTCCAACAACATTATCAGTTTATTTCTTAGTGATTCTATGGTATAAACTTACTTGAAACTGATATTTATCATTCCAGGATCGTCCAGCGACATAATTCAAATGGTTATCAACTTATCACGTGCTTGGTGATGACTGTGTTGAAATTCTTGAAATACGGCACCCAATATTCATTCATCTGGAAGGACAATTGGATTCGTGAGCGAAAAGGCTGCTCCAGTATGAAAGAAAGTTATCATATGTGTTGGCTTGTCCCACTTGGATGCATAGACTTCATTTTTTTTTTGCGGAATCATTGTGATGTTGTTGATTTTTTCTTTCACTTGTGCTATAGATTCTGAAATTTGGTAGTTATTATAACTGCAGTCCTCATAAACATAAAAATGGGGTTCATTTTAGATTTGTAGTGAGCCATTTTTGAGGAAATTACGCCTAGTGTCCCTCAAAGTGTCCGGTCTTGAATTTTTGTACACGTTTAATAAGTTCTAACGGTTGCCTATAAGGACGAACTTATGATCAATTGAATAGGTTCACCGTCTTGAAATGTCCCGAACGACCACCGTGTGCTTTGGGCAAGTAGTATGACATTAAGCCTCATCTGACAAACTATTCCAACCTGCTTTTGAATCAATCCAAATAATTCAAATTCCTCCTACTGCCTTGTTTAGTAAGACACAAATAAACAACTATATGGTGTCATACGCTGCTGTGATTTCATTCTGCAAACCCTGGATCATCTATCTCAAACATGGTGGTAGGAGCAATAAAGGTACCTTAAATGAAAAAATCTCAGAAAGGACCTGAGCAGCCCAGAGAAGAGTAAAACACCGTGGTAAAGTATAGATAAGACTAGCAAAACAATGAAACAATAAGGGAGTGTTTGGTATATGGATGAGAACATTTTCCTCCATACCGAATGTGTTTTAACATGTTCAATAGAAAGAGAAGTCATTCAACTATATACACATTCCAAAGGTAATGCATCCACTAAACTATGTCTCAGTCCCAAACAAGTTGGAATCGGGAAGTTTCACTAACTATACTTTCCAAAATTTGAAAAAAAGGAAATGGAAATACACAGACCGGAGCGATCCGACTTCTTATATTTGCTTGAATATACCTTACGGTACTCTCCATCAAATAATCTTTTTGTGTGCAATGCACAAACAGTTATACTTAGCACCTTTTGTGCTATAAATAAATGAATGAAAAAGTGAACACACATATGTAAAGGAGAACGAGAATGATGAATATGTTTACTCACGCATATAGTTGACACGAATAACAAGGTCATCATTTCCCAAGCTTTGTTGCTCCTCTTGTATTTGCTCTGCTGAAACAAGAACAGAATGCATACATTTGTGTAGTTCAATCAGCTGTAGTGTCTGGACATCAGCAAAGTCGAAAGGAATTTGCTCCAACGAATAGCAATCTGTTAGGACTAAGTGCTCAAGGCTTGGGAAATGATAACTTGTTGCTTCCCATTGCTTTAGATACATGCTCTCAAGAAGTAAATTCTTTAGTCGAAAGAATCCCTCTTCATCCTCATCGCTTAGTTTCCAAATTTCTCCATGAAAGGCGTGATGTTTAAGTTTGAGAACCTCAAGATTGGGTAACTTTCTGAGGAAGTTCATGTCTTCCCATTTTAGGTGTGTTCTACACAATGTTAATTTCTTAAGTTTCGGTGGGAAATTGTCACAATGTGGAATGTGTAGCCGAGGGGTGTACACCCAATCTGCCGTCCTCCATAACTTCTGAGAATATGCATACAATCCATTGTAAACTCAACTTTGAGCTTCTCAAGCTGAGTTAAATGTACAAGATTATCAAGACAATAACACTTCTCTGTAGCAACTGAATCAACATTTAAAATTCCCAACTTCTTCAAATATGGAATTCTTTGGAACCACTCAACGTTACAAGATGAGGGCATCAATCCGGTTAACGTTTGTAAGTGATTCTCCCTCTCAGCAATTAGTGATGTAGGTGGGGGTATGAGAAGACTAAAGTTTTTAGTATGGATATGTCTTAGTTGAGGCATATCCAAAACTCTCCATGCAAGGGGATGGGTTCTTATAAGCATAGCATGTGGATTATTACCATGAATAGCTATCATCTGTATATTCCGAAGATTGCATATTGATCGTACAAGGCCATACTAGGAACTAGGATGGACAAGCAAGATACCTCAAATGAACAAGTTCTGATATGGACTCAGAACTATAGAAAATTGAATTAGTAAAGCAAACATCTAATATCCTAAGTAATCTAAAGCTTGATTGCAAGGGTAAATAAAACTTGTATGGATATTTGAAGAAAAAAGAACGTGTGAGTGGCATAAATTCAGAAAGTTCACTGTGTGTATACTTATTGAAATCAACAACACGGCATAGACAATCAGTGTTTTCTAGAAGAACATCGTGGCCATACCTCGTTTTGAAGTGTATAAAGTTCTCAATTTGGGCTTCTCTCAAACACATATCTCGAACGAGATCATGCATCTTACAACTCTTGATTTTTCCTAGGGAGCTATGCTTCCCCACTAAAACCAAACTTCTATCAACTAACTCCCTCAAATTTTCCTCTGCCACGTCTTCTAGATTTTTGTGTTCAACTTTCTTGATGAAGCCCTCAGCAATCCATTACTTTATTAACTTCCAGACGGGGATCTCACGTGTTTCTGCAAAAACTCCTATATAAAGAAGCATGGTTTCAAGTATGGAGGCAAGTGGTTGTAGCTTAAAGAAAGTATGCTCAAGCAATCCATAGTGTCGCTGGTCATAAGTGATCCTACCTTTTCTGCAACATTCTCCCAAGAACTTGCTTCCTTGCTCAGTTTGGAAAGTAGTCCACCAATTGCAACAACTGCAAGTGGCAACCCTTGACACTGATGGCCAATGTACCTGCCAATTTTCTCCAATTCCGGAGGGTAACTACCGTCCCCAAAGACCTTATCGCATAAAAGAGTCCAGCTTTCCTCCATGCTCAGAAAACGCATCTGGTGAAGGGAATTGCCCGAGCTAGCAGAAGAGGCAACATCTACAAGCCTCGTGGTCATCACGATTCGACTTCCATTATGATCATCCGGAAAAGATATCCTCACATGTTTCCAAGCCTCGATTGACCACATATCATCTAGGATAACCAGATACTTCCTCCCTTTTAAACTTCGATAAACTCTTTCAGCCAATTGCTCATTAGTACTGTTTCTTTCTACTTCATCGCTGACTATGCTAACTGATAGAAGAATACCAAGAAAAATATCTCTCATGTCAAATTCTTGAGACACATTTATCCATGCTTGAACATAAAAGTGATATGTAACCAAAGAATCATCATAAACTCTTCTAGCCAGTGTGGTCTTGCCAATACCACCCATCCCTACAATGGGAACTACTTCGAGTCTTGATGATTGCATGATGAGTCGATCTTTAATCTTTAGTAAGTCTTCATCTAGTCCGACGGCTATATCTTTTTGATCCAAAGGTAATTGAGATGAAGTATCTCTTGAATGCGAGATTTTGATGTTGAACCTGCTGAGATTTATCTTTTTCGTAACCTCTTTTTGTATCAAACCAATTTCTTCAATTGCATATTCCAAGTTTTGATGGAAGATGGTATTAGCCTTTCTTCGTTCTCGCCTGCTTTGTCATAAAACAAGGCTATCATATACATGTGAGTCAATTGTATCTTCCACTCCATGAGCAGCTTCTTGGATCATCCTTTCTAGATGTTTCATTTTTATATCTTCATGGAAAACATTTGTAAAATACTCAAGAAAGGCTTTAAGGAAGGTGTACTTCTCAGTGAGGACTTCAGTTTGATCTTTTTTGTAAAGAACAGAACATGATGAATGATGAGTTTGTGAGAGTTGATCTAGGCTTTGCAAAAGAGAAGTCACAGCAGCATAAGCTGCCATATGCTGTTCAGTTCTGAGTTCTTGATGGCCAAAGACAATTGTTTGTGAAAGAAGAAGCCAATGCAATGACTGGGAATGGAAGACTTTTTCAGGCTATGTAAACAGAAGTCATGGCATCATAAGTCTTCTCTTTGTGGGGTTGGTGGAACGGTAGAAGAGAGAATTATGGATTTGTTCATTGAATTATTTGTCACATTGAGACTCGATGGTATTTAAGACTTGTACCAAAAGGCAAGTTGGAATAGTTTGTCAGATGAGACCAATCCCATCCCAAATTCATACAACTTGGCCAAAGATAAAATAACATCATTGAATGGACAAACAAGAATATTTCTTATAAGCAAAACGAGTTTGATTTCTCAGATGGCCACTCAACTAATAGGAGCGAGATCCTTTCCCACGCCTAACTAAATGGAAGAAACTAAGAGGTAGAATGACCGCATAATTCTTAAATGAAAATAAAGGACTTCCTTATCCTAATGCCGCCAGAGAAGCTGCGGTGAGTGTCGTCAAATCGTCTCCGACATGCGACATATTCACAACAACTTATTGTTGGGTTACTAAGACATGACCAATTAATAGCCTATTTGGCCAAGCTTTTGGGAGGTCAAAGGTGGCTATTTCGAAATACAATGAGGTGTTTGGTCAAGCTTTTGATAGAAAAAAAGTTCTTTTTTGGAGTATAGAAAAGTTGAGCACACCAGAAGGTTTGAACGTAAGTGCTTTCTTTATTATTCTGCTGGTTACATCTCTTTTTATACAAATTTTGTACATGATGAAGATAACTATAAGAGTCTTATCTAATGCCTATTTTACAGGAAAGATAATCTTTTTGTTACAGAAAAAGCTACAACAATTCAAATTCAAAATAAACTCTAATAGCCCTCTGCAAGATCATGTTCGTGATCGAACCATGAGCTTGGATCGAAGATTGAGGAACCGATTCGTGCCAACTGCTTTAGTAAATATATCTGCAAGTTGATTTTGAGATGAAACATAGAGAACCACTAACGATTGATCTTCAACCATCTCCCGTACAAAATGATAATCAAGACGAATATGCTTCGACCGTTGATGGATGACAGGATTTCGAGATAAAAACTGTGCACTAAGATTATCACAAAGGACAATAGGGGGTGCAGTGAGAGGAGCACATAGCTCACTGAGCAGTTTCTGAACCCAAATTAATTCAGTAGTTGCAAAAGCTAAAGCACGATACTCAGCTTCAGTGCTTGAGCGGGCTACAGCCTTTTGTTTGCGAGAAGACCAACTGATCAGGTTACCTCCATAAAATAATGCAAAACCATGTTGGGAGCGACTATCATCAATGTCAGAGATCCAACCAGCATCCGAAAAGGCTACAAGGCTAGAATCAGACATAGGACGTAGTAAGAGGCCATCATGGATGGATCCTTTTAGATATCGAAGTATGCGTTTGACAGCTGACCAATGAACAGTGGTGAGTGCTTTCATAAATTGGCATACTCGATTGACTGCATAGTATATTTCTGGCCTAGTGATAGTAACATATTGAAGTGCACCAACAACACTACGGTATAAACAAGCATCAGGCAGGGGATCACCAGAAAGAGTAAGTCTTGATCCAGGTTCAGCCGGACTAGAGATAGGCTTTGCATCAACCATGTTAGTTCGACGAAGTAAGTCACGAATGTACCTGCCTTGAGATAAAATGATCCCATTTGATGTTGGAGATACTTCAATACCAAGAAAATAATTTAAGGAACCAAGATCTTTGAGAGAAAACTGTTGATCAAGAGAACGAATAAATGCAGTGATGAAATCACTATCACTGCCAGTTAGAATAAGGTCATCCACATAGACAAGAACATATGTTGTGTGCTTAGAAGTTTGCTGCACAAAAAGAGAAGAGTCAGATAAACAAGAGCGGAAGCCAATACCGAGGAGAAAAACCTTTAACTTATTGAACCAAGCGCGTGGCGCTTGTTTGAGGCCATATGAGGCCTTGTTCAATTTGCATACAAAATGTGGCCGATGAGGATCAACAAATCCTTTTGGTTGCTCCATAAACACTTGTTCGGAGAGATCACCATTTAAG